>NC_138292.1:21975000-21982500 GCF_965601325.2 Salmo salar
CGAGAGAGAGAGAGAGACACATCGAGAGAGAGAGAGAGACACATCGAGAGAGAGAGAGAGACACATCGAGAGAGAGAGAGAGACACATCGAGAGAGAGAGACAGAGAGAGAGAGAGAGACACATCGAGAGAGAGAGACACATCGAGAGAGAGAGAGAGACACATCGAGAGAGAGAGAGAGACACATCGAGAGAGAGAGAGAGAGACACATCGAGAGAGAGAGAGAGACACATCGAGAGAGAGAGAGAGACACATCGAGAGAGAGAGAGAGACACATCGAGAGAGAGAGAGATCGAGAGAGAGAGAGATCGAGAGAGAGAGACATCGAGAGAGAGAGACATCGAGAGAGAGAGATCGAGAGATCGAGATCGAGAGATCGAGAGAGAGAGACATCGAGAGAGAGAGACATCGAGAGAGAGACATCGAGAGAGAGACATCGAGAGAGAGAGACATCGAGAGAGAGAGAGAGAGACATCGAGAGAGAGAACATCGAGAGAGAGACATCGAGAGAGAGACATCGAGAGAGAGACATCGAGAGAGAGAGACATCGAGAGAGAGACATCGAGAGAGAGAGGACATCGAGAGAGAGAGACATCGAGACATCGAGAGAGAGACATCGAGACATCGAGAGAGAGAGAGAGACATCGAGAGAGAGAGAGAGAGACATCGAGAGAGAGAGAGAGACATCGAGAGAGAGACATCGAGAGAGACATCGAGAGAGAGAGAGACACATCAAGAGAGAGAGAGAGAGAGAGCCATCGAGAGAGAGAGACATCGAGAGAGAGAGAGAGAGAGAGAGACATCGAGAGAGAGAGAGAGAGACATCGAGAGAGAGAGAGACATCGAGAGAGAGAGAGAGAGAGAGAGAGAGAGACATCGAGAGAGAGAGAGAGAGAGACATCGAGAGAGAGAGAGAGAGAGACATCGAGAGAGAGAGAGAGAGAGACATCGAGAGAGAGAGACATCGAGAGAGAGAGAGAGAGAGAGAGAGAGACATCGAGAGAGAGAGAGAGAGAGACATCGAGAGAGAGATCGAGAGAGAGACATCGAGAGAGAGATCGAGAGAGAGACATCGAGAGAGAGAGAGATCGAGAGAGAGAGAGAGACATCGAGAGAGAGACATCGAGAGAGAGAGAGACACACATCGAGAGAGAGAGAGAGAGACACACATCGAGAGAGAGAGACACACATCGAGAGAGAGACACATCGAGAGAGAGAGAGAGAGACACATCGAGAGAGAGAGAGATCGAGAGAGAGAGACATCGAGAGAGAGAGACATCGAGAGAGAGAGACATCGAGGAGAGAGAGAGAGAGACATCGAGAGAGAGAGAGAGAGAGACATCGAGAGAGAGAGACATCGAGAGAGAGAGGACATCGAGGAGAGAGAGACATCGAGAGAGAGAGACATCGAGAGAGAGAGAGACATCGAGACATCGAGAGAGAGAGAGAGAGAGACATCGAGAGAGAGAGAGAGAGACATCGAGAGAGACATCGAGAGAGAGAGAGAGACATCGAGAGAGAGACATCGAGAGAGAGAGAGAGAGACATCGAGAGAGAGAGAGAGACATCGAGAGAGAGAGAGACACATCGAGAGAGAGAGACACATCAGAGAGAGAGAGAGCCATCGAGAGAGACATCGAGAGAGAGAGAGAGAGAGAGACATCGAGAGAGAGAGAGAGAGACATCGAGAGAGAGAGAGAGAGAGAGAGACATCGAGAGAGAGAGAGAGAGACATCGAGAGAGAGAGAGATCGAGAGAGAGAGAGAGGACAGCGAGAGAGAGAGACACACATCGAGAGAGAGAGAGAGAGACACACATCGAGAGAGAGACACACATCGAGAGAGAGACACACATCGAGAGAGAGAGAGAGCATCGAGAGAGAGAGAGACATCGAGAGAGAGAGAGACATCGAGAGAGAGAGACATCGAGAGAGAGAGAGACATCGAGAGAGAGAGAGACATCGAGAGAGAGAGAGAGAGACACCGAGAGAGAGAGAGACACCGAGAGAGAGAGAGACACCGAGAGAGAGAGAGACACCGAGAGAGAGAGAGACACATCGAGAGAGAGAGAGAGAGACATCGAGAGAGAGAGACATCGAGAGAGAGAGAGAGAGAGAGACATCGAGAGAGAGAGAGAGAGAGAGAGACATCGAGAGAGAGACATCGAGAGAGAGAGAGACATCGAGAGAGAGACATCGAGAGAGAGAGAGAGACATCGAGAGAGAGACATCGAGAGAGAGAGAGAGACATCGAGAGAGAGAGAGAGACATCGAGAGAGAGAGAGAGAGACATCGAGAGAGAGAGAGAGAGACATCGAGAGAGAGAGAGAGAGACATCGAGAGAGAGAGAGACATCGAGAGAGAGAGAGAGACATCGAGAGAGACAGAGACATCGAGAGAGACAGAGACATCGAGGAGAGACAGAGACATCGAGAGAGACAGAGACATCGAGAGAGAGGACATCGAGAGAGAGAGAGAGAGACATCGAGAGAGAGAGAGACATCGAGAGAGAGAGAGAGACATCGAGAGAGAGAGAGAGACATCGAGAGAGAGAGAGACATCGAGAGAGAGAGAGACATCGAGAGAGAGAGAGACATCGAGAGAGAGAGAGACATCGAGAGAGAGAGAGACATCGAGAGAGAGACATCGAGAGAGAGAGAGACATCGAGAGAGAGAGCCATCGAGAGAGAGAGAGAGAGAGAGAGCCATCGAGAGAGAGAGACATCGAGAGAGACATCGAGAGAGAGAGAGAGACATCGAGAGAGAGAGAGACATCGAGAGAGAGAGAGAGACATCAAGAGAGAGAGAGACATCGAGAGAGAGAGAGAGACATCGAGAGAGACAGAGACATCGAGAGAGACAGAGACATCGAGAGAGACAGAGACATCGAGAGAGAGAGAGAGACATCGAGAGAGAGAGAGAGAGACATCGAGAGAGAGAGAGAGACATCGAGAGAGAGAGAGAGACATCGAGAGAGAGAGAGAGACATCGAGAGAGAGAGAGACATCGAGAGAGAGAGAGAGACATCGAGAGAGAGAGAGACATCGAGAGAGAGAGAGACATCGAGAGAGAGAGAGACATCGAGAGAGAGAGAGACATCGAGAGAGGAGAGACATCGAGAGAGAGACATCGAGAGAGAGAGAGACATCGAGAGAGAGAGCCATCGAGAGAGAGAGAGAGAGAGAGCCATCGAGAGAGAGAGAGAGACATCGAGAGAGAGAGAGACTCGAGAGAGAGAGACATCGGAGAGAGAGAGACATCGAGAGAGAGAGAGAGATCGAGAGAGAGAGAGACATCGAGAGAGAGAGAGAGATCGAGAGAGAGAGAGACATCGAGAGAGAGAGAGAGAGAGACAGAGAGAGAGAGACATCGAGAGAGAGAGAGAGAGAGAGAGAGAGACATATCATTACCAAGCCCTGCAATGCCAAGAGCTGAGCAAAGAAAAGAGTCCCCTCATCCAGCTGGTCCTGGGGCTGAGTTCACAAACCTGTTCTACTAACACACTGAAGCCTCAGGACCAGAACATCCAATCAATCAGAATAAACCAAATTACAACACAGTCAAAACAAAACTACATTGCTTATTGGGAAACACAAGCACAAACACAAAGCAAAATGCAGTGCTATCTGGCCCTAAATCGACAGTACACTATGGCTAAATATTTGACCATGGTTACTGATCAAAACCTTAGAAAAACCTTGACAAAGTACAGGCTCAGTGAGCACAGCCTTGCCATTGAAAAGGGTAGACACAGGAAAACCTGGCTCCCTGTAGAGGAAAGGCTGTGCAACCACTGCACCACAGCAGAACCTGAGACGGAGCTACATTTCCTGACAAAATGTCAAAAATATAAAACAATTAGAGAGTGTCATTTCCCCAAATTTGAAACCCTTATTCAAGGTTTCACAGACCTCTCTGATGAGGATAGGCTACCCGTCCTGTTGGGGGAGGACGCAGAGAGCTGTGGGTTGGCAGCGCACTACATTGCTGCCTGCCATAAGTTGAGGGACAGTGTCTGACAGACCAATAAACCTGCACATGTCCTCTACTGTATGATTATTGTTATTGTTCAATGTGTTGGTTATTTTGACCCTTGGTTATTGTTGTTACTGTTGTCCCGTTGACAATATTTGATTCTCATTTTTATTTATTTTTATATTGTAAATATCCAAAATAAGCTTTGGCAATATGTATATTGTTACGTCATGCCAATAAAGCGAATTGAATTGAATTGAATTGACATCGAGAGAGAGACATCGAGACAGAGAGAGAGAGAGACATCGAGACATCGAGACATCGAGAGAGAGAGAGAGCCATCGAGAGAGAGAGAGAGCCATCGAGAGAGAGAGAGAGAGACATCGAGAGAGAGAGAGAGAGAGAGAGACATCGAGAGAGAGAGAGAGAGAGAGAGACATCGAGAGAGAGAGAGAGACATCGAGAGAGAGAGAGAGAGACATCGAGAGAGAGAGAGAGAGACATCGAGAGAGAGAGAGAGAGAGACATCGAGAGAGAGAGAGAGAGACATCGAGAGAGGAGAGAGAGAGACATCGAGAGAGAGACATCGAGAGAGACATCGAGAGAGAGAGAGAGAGAGAGAGAGAGAGACAGACATCGAGAGAGAGAGAGAGAGACATCGAGAGAGAGAGAGAGAGACACATCGAGAGAGAGAGAGACACATCGAGAGAGAGAGAGAGAGAGACACATCGAGAGAGAGAGAGAGAGACACATCGAGAGAGAGAGAGAGAGAGACACATCGAGAGAGAGAGAGAGAGAGAGACACATCGAGAGAGAGAGAGAGAGAGAGACACATCGAGAGAGAGAGAGAGAGAGACACATCGAGAGAGAGAGAGAGAGAGACACATCGAGAGAGAGAGAGACACATCGAGAGAGAGAGAGACACATCGAGAGAGAGAGAGACACATCGAGAGAGAGAGAGACACATCGAGAGAGAGAGAGAGACACATCGAGAGAGAGAGAGAGAGACACATCGAGAGAGAGAGAGAGAGACACATCGAGAGAGAGAGAGAGAGAGACACATCGAGAGAGAGAGAGAGAGAGACACATCGAGAGAGAGAGAGAGAGAGACACATCGAGAGAGAGAGAGAGAGAGACACATCGAGAGAGAGAGAGAGAGAGACATCGAGAGAGAGAGAGAGAGAGACATCGAGAGAGAGAGAGAGAGAGACATCGAGAGAGAGAGAGAGAGACATCGAGAGAGAGAGAGAGACATCGAGAGAGAGAGAGAGAGAGACATCGAGAGAGAGACATCGAGAGAGAGAGAGACATCGAGAGAGAGACATCGAGAGAGAGACATCGAGAGAGAGAGAGAGACATCGAGAGAGAGACATCGAGAGAGAGAGAGAGAGAGACATCGAGAGAGAGAGAGAGACATCGAGAGAGAGACATCGAGAGAGAGAGAGAGACATCGAGAGAGAGAGAGAGACATCGAGAGAGAGACATCGAGAGAGAGACATCGAGAGAGAGACATCGAGAGAGAGAGAGAGACATCGAGAGAGAGAGACATCGAGAGAGAGAGAGAGACATCGAGAGAGAGAGACATCGAGAGAGAGAGAGAGACATCGAGAGAGAGAGAGAGAGACATCGAGAGAGAGAGAGAGAGACATCGAGAGAGAGAGAGAGACATTGAGAGAGAGACAGACATCGAGAGAGAGAGAGACAGACATCGAAAGAGAGACAGACAGACATCGAGAGAGAGAGAGAGAGACATCGAGAGAGAGAGAGACATATCGAGAGAGAGAGAGACATATCGAGAGAGAGAGAGAGAGAGAGAGAGACATCGAGAGAGAGACATATCGAGAGAGAGAGACATCGAGAGAGAGAGAGAGACATCGAGAGAGAGAGAGACAGACATCGAGAGAGAGAGAGAGACATCGAGAGAGAGAGACAGACATCGAGAGAGAGAGAGACAGACATCGAGAGAGAGAGAGAGAGAGAGACATCGAGAGAGAGAGAGAGAGACATCGAGAGAGAGAGAGAGAGACATCGAGAGAGAGAGAGAGAGACATCGAGAGAGAGAGAGAGAGACATCGAGAGAGAGAGAGAGACATCGAGAGAGAGACATCGAGAGAGACATCGAGAGAGACATCGAGAGAGAGAGAGAGAGAGAGAGAGACAGACATCGAGAGAGAGAGAGAGAGACACATCGAGAGAGAGAGAGAGAGAGACACACATAGAGAGAGAGAGAGAGAGAGACACATCGAGAGAGAGAGAGAGAGACACATCGAGAGAGAGAGAGAGAGAGACACATCGAGAGAGAGAGAGAGAGACACATCGAGAGAGAGAGAGAGAGACACATCGAGAGAGAGAGAGAGAGACACATCGAGAGAGAGAGAGAGAGAGAGAGACACATCGAGAGAGAGAGAGAGAGAGACACATCGAGAGAGAGAGACACATCGAGAGAGAGAGAGAGAGACACATCGAGAGAGAGAGAGAGAGACACATCGAGAGAGAGAGAGAGAGACACATCGAGAGAGAGAGAGAGAGAGAGACATCGAGAGAGAGACATCGAGAGAGAGACATCGAGAGAGAGAGAGAGACATCGAGAGAGAGACATCGAGAGAGAGAGAGAGACATCGAGAGAGAGACATCGAGAGAGAGACAGAGACATCGAGAGAGAGACATCGAGAGAGAGACATCGAGAGAGAGAGACATCGAGAGAGAGAGACATCGAGAGAGAGAGAGAGACATCGAGAGAGAGAGACATCGAGAGAGAGAGACATCGAGAGAGAGAGACATCGAGAGAGAGAGACATCGAGAGAGAGAGACATCGAGGAGAGAGACATCGAGAGAGACATCGAGAGAGAGAGAGAGAGACATCGAGAGAGAGAGAGAGAGACATCGAGAGAGAGAGAGAGAGACATCGAGAGAGAGAGAGAGAGAGAGAGACATTGAGAGAGAGACAGACATCGAGAGAGAGAGAGACAGACATCGAAAGAGAGACAGACAGACATCGAGAGAGAGACAGACATCGAGAGAGAGAGAGAGAGACATCGAGAGAGAGAGAGAGAGAGACATCGAGAGAGAGAGAGAGAGAGACATCGAGAGAGAGAGAGAGAGAGAGAGAGACATTGAGAGAGAGACAGACATCGAGAGAGAGAGAGACAGACATCGAAAGAGAGACAGACAGACATCGAGAGAGAGACAGACATCGAGAGAGAGAGAGAGAGACATCGAGAGAGAGAGAGAGAGAGACATCGAGAGAGAGAGAGAGAGAGACATCGAGAGAGAGAGAGACATATCGAGAGAGAGAGAGAGAGAGAGAGACATCGAGAGAGAGACATATCGAGAGAGAGAGACATCGAGAGAGAGAGAGAGACATCGAGAGAGAGAGAGACAGACATCGAGAGAGAGAGAGAGACATCGAGAGAGAGAGACAGACATCGAGAGAGAGAGAGAGACAGACATCGAGAGAGAGAGAGACAGAGAGACATCGAGAGAGAGAGAGACATCGAGAGAGAGAGAGAGACATCGAGAGAGAGAGAG
>NC_138292.1:21987500-21997500 GCF_965601325.2 Salmo salar
GAGAGAGACATCGAGAGAGAGAGACATCGAGAGAGAGAGACATCGAGAGAGAGAGAGACATATCGAGAGAGAGAGAGAGAGAGACATATCGAGAGAGAGAGAGAGACATATCGAGAGAGAGAGAGAGACATATCGAGAGAGAGAGAGAGACATATCGAGAGAGAGAGACATATCGAGAGAGAGAGAGAGAGACATATCGAGAGAGAGAGAGAGAGACATATCGAGAGAGAGAGAGAGAGAGACATATCGAGAGAGAGAGAGAGAGAGACATATCGAGAGAGAGAGAGAGAGAGACATCGAGACATCGAGACATCGAGAGAGAGACATCGAGAGAGAGACATCGAGAGAGAGAGACATCCGAGAGAGAGAGACATCGAGAGAGAGAGACAGACATCGAGAGAGAGAGAGAGACAGACATCGAGAGAGAGAGAGACAGACATCGAGAGAGAGAGAGACAGACATCGAGAGAGAGAGAGACAGACATCGAGAGAGAGAGAGACAGACATCGAGAGAGAGAGAGAGACAGACATCGAGAGAGAGAGAGAGACAGACATCGAGAGAGAGAGAGACAGACATCGAGAGAGAGAGAGACAGACATCGAGAGAGAGAGAGACAGACATCGAGAGAGAGAGAGACATCGAGAGAGAGAGAGACATCGAGAGAGAGAGAGACATCGAGAGAGAGACATCGAGAGAGAGACATCGAGAGAGAGAGAGAGAGAGAGAGACATCGAGAGAGAGACAGAGAGAGAGAGACATCGAGAAAGAGAGAGAGAGAGAGACATCGAGAGAGAGAGACATCGAGAGAGAGAGAGAGAGACATCGAGAGAGAGAGAGAGAGACATCGAGAGAGAGAGAGAGAGAGAGAGACATCGAGAGAGAGAGAGAGAGAGAGAGAGAGACATCGAGAGAGAGAGAGAGAGAGAGAGAGAGAGACATCGAGAGAGACATCGAGAGAGACATCGAGAGAGAGAGACATCGAGAGAGAGAGACATCGAGAGAGAGAGAGACATCGAGAGAGAGAGAGACATCGAGAGAGAGAGACATCGAGAGAGAGAGACATCGAGAGAGAGAGAGACATCGAGACAGACATCGAGAGAGAGAGACATCGAGAGAGACAGACATCGAGAGAGAGAGAGACAGACATCGAGAGAGAGAGAGAGACAGACATCGAGAGAGAGAGAGAGACAGATATCGAGAGAGAGAGAGACATCGAGAGAGAGAGAGAGACAGATATCGAGAGAGAGAGAGACATAGATATCGAGAGAGAGAGACATAGATATCGAGAGAGAGAGACATCGAGAGAGAGAGACATCGAGAGAGAGAGACATCGAGAGAGAGAGACATCGAGAGAGAGAGACATCGAGAGAGAGAGAGAGAGAGAGAGACACATCGAGAGAGAGAGAGAGAGACATCGAGAGAGAGAGACATCGAGAGAGAGAGACATCGAGAGAGAGAGACATCGAGAGAGAGAGAGAGAGAGAGAGACATCGAGAGAGAGAGAGAGAGAGAGAGAGAGAGAGAGACATCGAGAGAGAGAGAGAGAGAGAGACACATCGAGAGAGAGAGAGAGAGACAGACAGACATCGAGAGAGAGAGAGACAGACAGACAGACATCGAGAGAGAGAGAGACAGACAGACAGACATCGAGAGACATCGAGAGAGAGCGAGAGAGATCGAGAGAGAGCGAGAGAGATCGAGAGAGAGCGAGAGAGAGACACATCGAGAGAGAGCGAGAGAGAGACATCGAGAGAGAGACATCGAGAGAGAGACATCGAGAGAGAGAGAGAGAGACATCGAGAGAGAGAGAGAGAGAGAGAGACATCGAGAGAGAGAGAGAGAGAGACATCGAGAGAGAGACATCGAGAGAGACATCGAGAGAGACATCGAGAGAGAGACATCGAGAGAGAGAGAGAGAGAGACATCGAGAGAGAGAGAGAGAGAGAGAGACATCGAGAGAGAGAGAGAGAGAGAGACATCGAGAGAGAGAGAGAGAGAGAGACATCGAGAGAGAGAGAGAGGAGAGAGAGACATCGAGAGAGAGAGAGAGACATCGAGAGAGAGAGAGAGACATCGAGAGAGAGACATCGAGAGAGACATCGAGAGAGAGAGAGAGACATCGAGAGAGAGACATCGAGAGAGACATCGAGAGAGACATCGAGAGAGAGAGAGACAGACATCGAGAGAGAGAGAGACAGACATCGAGAGAGAGAGACATCGAGAGAGAGAGAGAGAGAGAGACACATCGAGAGAGAGAGAGAGAGACACATCGAGAGAGAGAGAGAGAGACACATCGAGAGAGAGAGAGAGAGACACATCGAGAGAGAGAGAGAGAGAGAGAGACACATCGAGAGAGAGAGAGAGAGAGAGACACATCGAGAGAGAGAGAGAGAGAGACACATCGCGAGAGAGAGAGAGAGAGACACATCGAGAGAGAGAGACACATCGAGAGAGAGAGAGAGAGACACATCGAGAGAGAGAGAGAGAGAGACACATCGAGAGAGAGAGAGAGAGACACATCGAGAGAGAGAGAGAGAGACACATCGAGAGAGAGAGAGAGAGACACATCGAGAGAGAGAGAGAGAGAGAGACATCGAGAGAGAGAGAGAGAGACATCGAGAGAGAGACATAGAGAGAGAGAGAGAGACATCGAGAGAGAGAGAGAGACATCGAGAGAGAGACATCGAGAGAGAGACATCGAGAGAGAGACATCGAGAGAGAGACATCGAGAGAGAGACATCGAGAGAGAGAGAGAGAGACATCGAGAGAGAGAGACACATCGAGAGAGAGAGAGAGAGACACATCGAGAGAGAGAGAGAGAGAGACATCGAGAGAGAGAGAGAGAGACATCGAGAGAGAGACATAGAGAGAGAGAGAGAGACATCGAGAGAGAGAGAGACATCGAGAGAGAGACATCGAGAGAGAGACATCGAGAGAGAGACATCGAGAGAGAGACATCGAGAGAGAGACATCGAGAGAGAGACATCGAGAGAGAGAGAGAGACATCGAGAGAGAGAGAGAGACATCGAGAGAGAGAGACATCGAGAGAGAGAGAGAGACATCGAGAGAGAGAGACATCGAGAGACATCGAGAGAGACATCGAGAGAGAGAGAGACAGACATCGAGAGAGAGAGAGAGAGAGAGAGAGACATTGAGAGAGAGACAGACATCGAGAGAGAGAGAGACAGACATCGAGAGAGAGAGAGACAGACATCGAAGAGAGACAGACAGACATCGAGAGAGAGACAGACATCGAGAGAGAGAGAGAGAGAGACATCGAGAGAGAGAGAGAGAGAGACATCGAGAGAGAGAGAGACATATCGAGAGAGAGAGAGAGAGAGAGAGAGACATCGAGAGAGAGACATATCGAGAGAGAGAGACATCGAGAGAGAGAGAGAGACATCGAGAGAGAGAGAGACAGACATCGAGAGAGAGAGAGAGACATCGAGAGAGAGAGACAGACATCGAGAGAGAGAGAGACAGACATCGAGAGAGAGAGAGACAGAGAGACATCGAGAGAGAGAGAGACATCGAGAGAGAGAGAGAGAGACATCGAGAGAGAGACATCGAGAGAGAGAGAGACATCGAGAGAGAGAGAGACAGACATCGAGAGAGAGAGAGACAGACATCGAGAGAGAGACATCGAGAGAGAGAGAGAGACATCGAGAGAGAGAGAGAGACATCGAGAGAGAGAGAGAGAGAGAGACATCGAGAGAGAGAGAGAGAGAGAGAGAGACATCGAGAGAGAGAGACATCGAGAGAGAGAGAGAGAGACATCGAGAGAGAGAGACATCGAGAGAGAGAGACATCGAGAGAGAGACATCGAGAGAGAGAGAGAGAGACAGACATCGAGAGAGAGAGAGAGAGAGAGAGAGAGACAGAGAGAGACACATATCGAGAGAGAGAGAGAGAGAGAGAGAGAGAGGACACATATCGAGAGAGAGAGACATCGAGAGAGAGAGAGAGACATATCGAGAGAGAGAGAGAGAGAGACATCGAGAGAGAGAGAGACATCGAGAGAGAGAGAGAGAGAGAGACATCGAGAGAGAGATAGACAGACATCGAGAGAGATAGACAGACATCGAGAGAGAGAGACATCGAGAGAGAGAGACATCGAGAGAGATAGACAGACATCGAGAGAGAGAGACATCGAGAGAGAGAGAGAGAGACATCGAGAGAGAGAGACATCGAGAGAGAGAGACATCGAGAGAGAGAGACATCGAGAGAGACAGACATCGAGAGAGACAGACATCGAGAGAGAGAGAGAGAGAGAGAGACAGACATCGAGAGAGAGAGAGAGAGAGAGAGAGACAGACATCGAGAGAGAGAGAGAGAGACACATATCGAGAGAGAGAGAGAGAGAGAGAGAGAGAGAGACACATATCGAGAGAGAGAGACATCGAGAGAGAGAGAGAGACATATCGAGAGAGAGAGAGAGACATCGAGAGAGAGAGAGACATCGAGAGAGAGAGAGACATCGAGAGAGAGAGAGAGAGAGAGACATCGAGAGAGAGATAGACAGACATCGAGAGAGATAGACAGACATCGAGAGAGAGAGACATCGAGAGAGAGAGACATCGAGAGAGAGAGACATCGAGAGAGATAGACAGACATCGAGAGAGAGAGATAGAGAGAGACATCGAGAGAGAGAGATAGAGAGAGACATCGAGAGAGAGAGATAGACAGAGACATCGAGAGAGAGAGAGACAGACAGAGACATCGAGAGAGAGAGAGGACAGACATCGAGAGAGAGAGAGACAGACATCGAGAGAGAGAGAGAGACACATCGAGAGAGAGAGAGAGACACATCGAGAGAGAGAGAGACACATCGAGAGAGAGAGACACACATCGAGAGAGAGAGACACATCGAGAGAGAGAGAGAGAGAGAGACATCGAGAGAGAGAGAGAGACATCGAGAGAGAGAGAGAGAGAGACATAGAGAGAGAGAGACATAGAGAGAGAGAGAGAGAGACATCGAGAGAGAGACATCGAGAGAGAGACATCGAAAGAGAGACATCGAGAGAGAGACAGACATCGAGAGAGAGAGAGACAGACATCGAGAGAGACAGACATCGAGAGAGAGAGAGAGAGACATCGAGAGAGAGAGAGACATCGAGAGAGAGAGAGACATCGAGAGAGAGAGAGACATCGAGAGAGAGAGAGAGACATCGAGAGAGAGAGAGAGACATCGAGAGAGAGAGAGACATCGAGAGAGAGAGACATCGAGAGAGAGAGAGAGAGAGAGACATCGAGAGACATCGAGAGAGAGAGAGAGAGAGAGACATCGAGAGGGAGAGAGACATCGAGAGAGAGAGAGAGAGAGAGACATCGAGAGGGAGAGAGACATCGAGAGAGAGAGAGACATCGAGAGAGAGAGACACATCGAGAGAGAGAGAGAGACATCGAGAGAGAGAGAGAGAGAGAGAGACATCGAGAGAGAGAGAGAGACATCGAGAGAGAGAGAGAGAGAGACATCGAGAGAGAGAGACATCGAGAGAGAGAGAGAGAGAGAGAGACATCGAGAGGGAGAGAGACATCGAGAGAGAGAGAGAGAGAGAGAGAGACATCGAGAGGGAGAGAGACATCGAGAGAGAGAGAGACAGAGAGAGAGAGAGAGACAGAGAGAGAGAGAGAGACATCGAGAGAGAGAGAGAGAGAGACATCGAGAGAGAGAGAGAGAGACATCGAGAGAGAGACAGAGAGAGAGAGACAGACATCGAGAGAGAGAGAGAGACAGACATCGAAAGAGAGACATCGAGAGAGAGAGAGAGAGGAGACATCGAGAGAGAGAGAGAGAGAGAGAGAGACATCGAGAGAGAGAGAGACATCGAGAGAGAGAGAGACATCGAGAGAGAGAGAGAGAGAGACATATCGAGAGAGAGAGAGATAGAGACATCGAGAGAGAGAGAGACATCGAGAGAGAGAGAGAGAGAGACAGACAGACATCGAGAGAGAGAGAGAGAGAGACAGACAGACATCGAGAGAGAGAGAGATATCGAGAGAGAGAGAGAGACATATCGAGAGAGAGAGACAGAGAGAGAGAGACAGAGACAGAGAGAGAGACATATCGAGAGAGAGAGAGAGACATATCGAGAGAGAGAGAGAGAGCATATCGAGAGAGAGAGAGAGAGACATATCGAGGAGAGAGAGAGAGACATCGAGAGAGAGAGAGAGAGAGACATCGAGAGAGAGAGAGAGACATCGAGAGAGAGACATCGAGAGAGAGACATCGAGAGAGAGACATCGAGAGAGAGACATCGAGAGAGAGACATCGAGAGAGACAGACATCGAGAGAGACAGACATCGAGAGAGAGAGACATCGAGAGAGAGAGAGAGAGAGAGAGAGACATCGAGGAGAGAGAGAGAGACAGACAGACATCGAGAGAGAGAGAGACAGACAGACATCGAGAGAGAGAGAGACAGACATCGAGAGAGAGAGAGACAGACATCGAGAGAGAGAGAGAGACAGACATCGAGAGAGACAGACATCGAGAGAGAGAGAGAGACAGACATCGAGAGAGAGAGAGAGACAGACATCGAGAGAGAGAGAGACAGAGAGAGAGAGACAGAGAGAGAGAGAGAGACAGACATCGAGAGGGAGAGAGACATATCGAGAGAGAGAGAGAGAGAGAGAGAGAGAGAGAGACATATCGAGAGAGAGAGAGAGAGAGAGAGAGACAGACATCGAGAGAGAGAGAGAGAGAGAGACAGACATCGAAAGAGAGAGAGAGACAGACATCGAGAGAGAGAGAGACAGACATCGAGAGAGAGAGAGAGAGACAGACATCGAGAGAGAGAGAGAGAGAGAGAGAGACAGACATCGAAAGAGAGACATCGAGAGAGAGAGAGAGAGAGAGACATCGAGAGAGAGAGAGAGAGACATCGAGAGAGAGAGAGAGAGAGAGACATATCGCAGAGAGAGAGAGAGAGAGAGAGACATCGAGAGAGAGAGACATATCGAGAGAGAGAGAGAGAGAGAGAGACATCGAGAGAGAGAGACATCGAGAGAGACAGACATCGAGAGAGAGACAGACATCGAGAGAGAGAGAGAGAGAGAGAGAGAGAGAGAGATATCGAGAGAGAGAGAGACATATCGAGAGAGAGAGAGAGACAGAGAGCGAGAGAGAGACATATCGAGAGAGAGAGAGAGAGACATATCGAGAGAGAGAGAGAGAGACATCGAGAGAGAGAGAGAGAGACATATCGAGAGAGAGAGAGAGAGAGAGAGAGACATCGAGACATCGAGAGAGAGAGACATCGAGAGAGAGAGAGAGAGAGAGACATCGAGAGAGAGACATCGAGAGAGAGACATCGAGAGAGAGAGAGAGACAGACATCGAGAGAGGAGAGACATCGAGAGAGAGAGACATCGAGAGAGAGAGACATCGAGAGAGAGAGAGAGAGAGACATCGAGAGAGAGAGAGAGACAGACAGACATCGAGAGAGAGAGAGACAGGACAGACATCGAGAGAGAGAGAGACAGACAGACATCGAGAGAGAGAGAGACAGACAGACATCGAGAGAGAGAGAGAGAGACAGACATCGAGAGAGACAGACATCTCGAGAGAGAGAGAGACAGACATCGAGAGAGACAGACATCGAGAGAGAGAGAGACAGACATCGAGAGAGAGAGAGAGACAGACATCGAGAGAGAGAGAGAGACAGACATCGAGAGAGAGAGAGAGACAGACATCGAGAGAGAGAGAGAGACAGACATCGAGAGAGAGAGACAGAGAGAGAGACAGAGAGAGAGAGACAGACAGACATCGAGAGAGAGAGAGACAGAGAGAGAGAGACAGACATCGAGAGAGAGAGAGAGAGAGAGAGAGAGAGAGAGAGAGAGAGACATCGAGAGAGAGAGAGACATCGAGAGAGAAGAGAGAGATCGAGAGAGAGAGAGACATCGAAGAGAGGAGAGAGAGATCGGAGAGAGAGAGAGAGACAATCGAGAGAGAGAGAGAGAGACATATCGAGAGAGAGAGAGAGACATATCGAGAGAGAGAGAGAGACATATCGAGAGAGAGAGAGAGACATATCGAGAGAGAGAGACATATCGAGAGAGAGAGAGAGAGACATATCGAGAGAGAGAGACATCGAGAGAGAGAGAGAGAGAGAGAGACATCGAGACATCGAGAGAGAGACATCGAGACATCGAGAGAGAGACATCGAGACATCGAGAGAGAGACATCGAGACATCGAGAGAGAGACATCGAGACATCGAGAGAGAGACATCGAGACATCGAGAGAGAGACATCGAGAGAGAGAGAGAGAGACATCGAGAGAGAGAGAGAGAGAGAGAGACATCGAGAGAGAGAGACATCGAGAGAGAGAGACATCGAGAGAGAGAGACATCGAGAGAGAGAGAGACATCGAGAGAGAGAGAGACACAGACATCGAGAGAGAGAGAGAGACAAGGAGACAACGAGAGAGAGACATAGACATGAGAGACATCGAGAGAGGACAGAGAGAGAGAGAGACAGAGAGAGAGAGAGACAGACATCGAGAGACGAGAGAGAGACAGACATCGAGAGAGAGAGAGAGACAGACATCGAGAGAGAGAGAGACAGACATCGAGAGAGAGAGAGAGACAGACATCGAGAGAGACGACACGAGAGAGAGAGACAGACATCGAGAGAGGACAGACATCGAGAGAGAGAGAGACAGACATCGAGAGAGAGAGAGACAGACATCGAGAGAGAGAGAGACAGACATCGAGAGAGAGAGAGACAGACATCGAGAGCGAGAGAGAGACATCGAGAGAGAGAGAGCATCGAGAGAGAGAGACATCGAGAGAGAGAGAGAGAGAGAGAGAGACATCGAGAGAGAGACAGAGAGAGAGAGACATCGAGAAAGAGAGAGAGAGAGAGACATCGAGAAAGAGAGAGAGAGAGAGACATCGAGAGAGAGAGAGAGAGAGACATCGAGAGAGAGAGAGAGAGAGAGAGAGAGACATCGAGAGAGAGAGAGAGAGAGAGACATCGAGAGAGAGAGAGACATCGAGAGAGAGAGAGACATCGAGAGAGAGAGAGACATCGAGAGAGAGAGAGAGACATCGAGAGAGAGAGAGAGACATCGAGAGAGAGACATCGAGAGAGAGACATCGAGAGAGAGACAGACATCAAGAGAGAGACAGACATCGAGAGAGAGAGACATCGAGAGAGAGAGACATCGAGAGAGAGAGAGACATCGAGACAGACATCGAGAGAGAGAGACATCGAGAGAGACAGACATCGAGAGAGAGAGAGAGACAGACATCGAGAGAGAGAGAGAGACATAGATATCGAGAGAGAGAGAGACATAGATATCGAGAGAGAGAGAGACATCGAGAGAGAGAGAGAGACAGACATCGAGAGAGAGAGAGAGACATAGATATCGAGAGAGAGAGAGACATAGATATCGAGAGAGAGAGAGACATCGAGAGAGAGAGACATCGAGAGAGAGAGAGAGACATAGATATCGAGAGAGAGAGAGACATAGATATCGAGAGAGAGAGAGACATCGAGAGAGAGAGACATCGAGAGAGAGAGACATCGAGAGAGAGAGACATCGAGAGAGAGAGACATCGAGAGAGAGAGAGAGAGAGAGAGAGAGAGACACATCGAGAGAGAGAGAGAGAGACATCGAGAGAGAGAGAGAGAGACATCGAGAGAGAGAGAGACATCGAGAGAGAGAGAGACATCGAGAGAGAGACATCGAGAGAGAGAGAGAGAGAGAGACATCGAGAGAGAGACAGAGAGAGAGAGACATCGAGAAAGAGAGAGAGAGAGAGACATCGAGAGAGAGAGACATCGAGAGAGAGAGAGAGAGACATCGAGAGAGAGAGAGAGAGAGAGAGACATCGAGAGAGAGAGAGAGAGAGAGAGAGAGACATCGAGAGAGAGACATCGAGAGAGACATCGAGAGAGAGAGACATCGAGAGAGAGAGACATCGAGAGAGAGAGAGACATCGAGAGAGAGAGAGACATCGAGAGAGAGAGAGAGACATCGAGAGAGAGACAGACA
>NC_138292.1:22002500-22007500 GCF_965601325.2 Salmo salar
GACAGAGAGAGAGACAGACATCGAGACATCGAGAGAGAGAGAGACAGACATCGAGAGAGAGAGAGACAGACATCGAGAGAGAGAGAGAGACCGAGAGAGAGAGAGACCGAGAGAGAGAGAGACAGAGAGAGAGAGAGACAGAGAGAGAGAGAGACAGAGAGAGAGAGAGACAGAGAGAGAGAGAGACAGAGAGAGAGAGAGACAGAGAGAGAGACAGACATCGAGAGAGAGAGAGACAGACATCGAGAGAGAGAGAGAGACAGACATCGAGAGAGAGAGAGACAGACATCGAGAGCAGAGAGAGACACATCGAGAGAGAGAGATAGAGACACATCGAGAGAGAGAGATAGAGAGAGACATCGAGAGAGAGAGATAGAGAGAGACATCGAGAGAGAGAGAGAGAGACAGACATCGAGAGAGAGAGATAGAGAGAGACAGACATCGAGAGAGAGAGAGACAGACATCGAGAGAAGAGAGACAGACATCGAGAGAGAGAGACAGACATCGAGAGAGAGAGACAGACATCGAGAGAGACAGACATCGAGAGAGAGAGAGAGACAGACATCGAGAGAGAGAGGAGAGACAGACATCGAGAGAGAGAGAGAGACAGACATCGAGAGAGAGAGAGACAGACATCGAGAGAGAGAGAGAGACAGACATCGAGAGAGAGAGAGACAGACATCGAGAGAGAGAGAGAGACAGACATCGAGAGAGAGAGAGACAGACATCGAGAGAGGAGAGAGACAGACATCGAGAGAGAGACAGACAGAGATCGAGAGAGAGAGAGACAGAGAGAGAGAGAGACAGAGAGAGAGAGAGACAGAGAGAGAGAAGAGACAGAGAGAGAGAGAGACAGAGAGAGAGAGAGACAGAGAGAGAGAGAGACAGAGAGAGAGAGAGACAGAGAGAGAGACAGACATCGAGACATCGAGAGAGAGAGACAGACATCGAGAGAGAGAGAGAGAGACAGACATCGAGAGAGAGAGAGACAGACATCGAGAGAGAGAGAGACAGACATCGAGAGAGAGAGAGAGACGCGAGAGAGAGAGACCGAGAGAGGAGAGAGAGAGAGATAGAGAGAGACATCGAGAGAGAGAGATAGAGAGAGACATCGAGAGAGAGAGAGAGAGACAGACATCGAGAGAGAGAGATAGAGAGAGACAGACATCGAGAGAGAGAGAGACAGACATCGAGAGAGAGAGACAGACATCGAGAGAGAGAGAGACAGACATCGAGAGAGACAGACATCGAGAGAGAGAGAGAGACAGACATCGAGAGAGAGAGAGAGGACAGACATCGAGAGAGAGAGAGAGACAGACATCGAGAGAGAGAGAGAGACAGACATCGAGAGAGAGAGAGACAGACATCGAGAGAGAGAGAGAGACAGACATCGAGAGAGAGAGAGACAGACATCGAGAGAGAGAGAGACAGACATCGAGAGAGAGAGAGACAGACATCGAGAGAGAGAGAGACAGACATCGAGAGAGAGACAGACAGAGATCGAGAGAGAGAGAGACAGGAGAGAGAGAGAGACAGAGAGAGAGAGAGACAGAGAGAGAGAGAGACAGAGAGAGAGAGAGACAGAGAGAGAGAGAGACAGGAGAGAGAGAGAGACAGAGAGAGAGAGAGACAGAGAGAGAGAGAGACAGAGAGAGAGACAGACCATCGAGACATCGAGAGAGAGAGAGACAGACATCGAGAGAGAGAGAGAGAGACAGACATCGAGAGAGAGAGAGACAGACAATCGATGAGAGAGAGAGAAGACCGAGAGAGAGAGAGACCGACGATGAGAGAGAGACAGAGAGAGAGAGAGACAGAGAGAGAGAGAGGACAGACATCGAGAGAGGAGAGAGAGGACAGACATCGAGAGAGAGAGAGAGACAGACATCGAGAGAGAGAGAGAGACAGACATCGAGAGAGAGAGAGAGACAGACATCGAGAGAGAGAGAGACAGACAACGAGAGAGAGAGAGACAGACATCGAGAGAGAGAGAGCGAGACATATCGAGAGAGAGAGACATCGAGAGAGAGAGAGAGAGAGAGAGACATCGAGACATCGAGAGAGAGACATCGAGACATCGAGAGAGAGACATCGAGACATCGAGAGAGAGACATCGAGACATCGAGAGAGAGACATCGAGACATCGAGAGAGAGACATCGACAGAGAGAGAGAGAGACATCGAGAGAGAGAGAGACAGACATCGAGAGAGAGAGACAGCGAGAGAGAGAGACAGACGAGAGAGAGAGACAGCGAGAGAGAGAGACATCGAGAGAGAGACAGACATCGAGACATCGAGAGAGAGAGAGAGACAGACATCGAGAGAGACAGAGAGAGAGACAGACATCGAGAGAGAGAGAGACAGACATCGAGAGAGAGAGAGAGACCGACAGCGAGAGAGACCGAGAGGAGACAGACATCGAGAGAGAGAGAGACAGACATCGAGAGAGAGAGAGACAGACAGCGAGAGAGACAGAGAGAGAGAGAGACAGACAGCGAGAGAGACAGACATCGAGAGAGAGAGAGACAGACATCGAGAGAGAGAGAGACAGACATCGAGAGAGAGAGAGACAGACATCGAGAGAGAGAGAGACAGACATCGAGAGAGAGAGAGACATCGACAGACATCGAGAGACATCGAGAGACAGACATCGAGAGAGAGAGAGCGAGAGAGAGAGACATCGAGAGAGAGACAGAGAGCGAGAGACATCGAGAAAGAGAGAGAGACAGAGACATCGAGAAGAGAGAGAGAGACAGACATCGAGAGAGAGAGAGACAGAGAGACATCGAGAGAGAGACAGAATCGAGAGAGAGAGACAGACATCGAGAGAGAGAGAGACATGAGAGACAGCGAGAGAGAGAGAGACATCGAGAGAGAGACATCGAGACATCGAGACAGAGAGAGAGCGACATCGAGAGAGCGACATCGAGACATCGAGACAGAGAGAGAGCGACATCGAGAGAGAGACATCGAGAGAGAGAGACATCGAGAGAGAGACAGACATCGAGAGAGAGAGAGACATCGACATCGAGAGAGAGAGACATCGAGAGAGAGAGACATCGAGAGAGAGAGAGACATCGAGACAGACATCGAGAGAGAGAGACATCGAGAGAGAGCGAGACATCGAGAGAGAGAGAGACATCGACATCGAGAGACATCGAGAGAGAGACAGACAATCGAGAGAGAGAGAGAGAGCGAGAGAGACATCGAGAGAGAGAGAGAGACATCGATATCGAGAGAGAGAGAGACATCGAGAGAGAGAGAGACATCGAGAGAGAGAGAGACATCGAGAGAGATCGAGAGACATCGAGAGAGACAGAGACATCGAGAGAGAGACAGAGACATCGAGAGAGAGAGACATCGAGAGACATCGAGAGACATCGAGAGAGAGAGACATCGAGAGAGAGAGAGAGACATCGAGAGAGAGAGAGACAGACAGCAAGAGAGAGAGAGACAGACATCGAGAGAGAGAGAGAGAGACAGACATCGAGAGAGAGAGAGAGAGACAGACATCGAGAGAGAGAGAGACAGCGACAGACATCGAGAGACATCGAGAGAGAGACAGACATCGAGAGAGAGAGAGAGACAGACATCGAGACAGCGAGAGAGACAGATATCGAGAGAGAGAGAGACATCGAGATCGAGAGAGAGAGAGAGAGACATCGAGAGAGAGAGACATCGAGAGAGAGAGAGAGAGACACATCGAGAGAGAGAGAGAGAGAGAGAGAGACATCGAGCGAGAGAGAGAGAGAGACAGACAGACATCGAGACGAGAGGACATCGAGAGCGACATCGAGAGAGAGCGAGACACATCGAGAGAGAGCGACATCGAGAGACACATCGAGACAGCGCGAGAGAGAGACACATCGAGAGAGAGCGAGAGAGAGACATCGAGCGAGAGAGACAGACATCGAGAGAGAGACATCGACAGCAGAGCGAGAGACAGACATCAGAGAGAGACAGACATCGAGAGAGAGAGACATCGAGAGAGAGAGACATCGAGAGAGAGAGAGACATCGAGAGAGAGAGAGACATCGAGACAGACATCGAGAGAGAGACAGACATCGAGAGAGAGAGAGACAGACATCGAGAGAGAGAGAGAGACAGACATCGAGAGAGAGAGAGAGATCAGACATCGAGACATCGAGAGAGAGACAGACATCGAGAGAGAGAGAGACAGAGACATCGAGAGAGAGAGACATCGAGAGAGAGAGACATCGAGAGAGAGAGAGCCATCGAGAGAGAGAGACAGACAGACATCGAAGAGAGAGACACATCGAGAGAGAGAGAGAGACACATCGAGAGAGAGAGACATCGAGAGCGAGAGACATCGAGAGAGAGAGAGAGACGCATCGAGAGAGAGAGAGACATCGACAGCGAGAGAGAGAGAGAGACACATCGAGAGAGAGAGAGAGAGACATCGAGACATCGAGAGAGAGACAGACAGACATCGAGAGAGAGAGAGACAGACAGACAGACATCGAGAGAGAGAGAGACAGACAGACAGACATCGAGAGACATCGAGAGAGAGCGAGAGAGATCGAGAGACAGCGAGAGAGAGAGCGACATCGAGAGAGAGCGAGAGAGAGACATCGAGAGAGAGAGAGACATCGAGAGAGAGACATCGAGCGAGAGACATCGAGAGAGAGAGAGAGAGACATCGAGAGAGAGAGAGACATCGAAGAGAGAGAGACATCGAGAGAGGAGAGAGAGAGAGAGAGAGACATCGAGAGAGAGACAGCGAGAGAGAGACATCGAGAGAGAGCGAGCGAGAGAGAGACATCGAGAGAGAGAGAGAGAGAGAGAGACATCGGAGAGAGAGAGAGATAGAGAGAGACATCGAGAGAGAGAGAGATAGAGACAGCGAGAGACAGAGAGAGAGACAGACGGACATCGAGAGAGAGACAGACAGACATCGAGAGAGAGACAGACAGATCGAGAGAGAGAGAGACAGACAGACAGAGATCAGAGCAGACACGAGAGAGAGAGAGAGAGAGACAG